>NC_091994.1:109954162-109959368 GCF_044704955.1 Pristiophorus japonicus
ATATATATGTGTGTGTGTGTGTGTGTGTGGTTATATATATATATATATGTGTGTGTGTGTGTGTGTGTGTGTGGTTATATATATGTGTGGTGTGTGTGTGTGTGGTTATATATATGTGTGGTGTGTGTGTGTGTGGTTATATATATGTGTGGTGTGGGTGTGTGGTTATATATATGTGTGGTGTGTGTGTGGTTATATATATGTGTTGTGTGTGTGTGTGTGTGGTTATATATATATATGTGTGTGTGTGGTTATATATATGTGTGTGTGTGGTTATATATGTGTGTGTGTGGTTATATATATGTGTGTGTGTGTGGTTATATATGTGTGTGTGTGTGGTTATATATATGTGTGTGTGTGTGTGGTTATATATATATTATATATATATGTGTGTGCGGTTATATATATATATGTGTGTGTGTGTGGTTATATATATGTGTGTGTGTGTGGTTATATATATGTGTGTGTGTGTGTGGTTATATATATGTGTGTGTGTGGTTATATATATGTGTGTGTGTGTGTGTGTGGTTATATATGTGTGTGTGTGTGTGTGGTTATATATGTGTGTGTGTGTGTGTGGTTATATATATGTGTGTGTGTGTGTGGTTATATATATATGTGTGTGTGTGTGTGTGTGTGGTTATATATATATATATATGTGTGTGTGTGGTTATATGTGTGTGTGTGGTTATATGTGTGTGTGTGGTTATGTGTGTGTGTGGTTATGTGTGTGTGTGATTATATGTGTGTGTGTGGTTATATGTGTGTGTGTGGTTATATGTGTGTGTGTGGTTATATGTGTGTGTGTGGTTATATGAGTGTGTGTGTGTGGTTATATGAGTGTGTGTGTGTGGTTATATGAGTGTGTGTGTGTGGTTATATGAGTGTGTGTGTGTGGTTATATGAGTGTGTGTGTGTGGTTATATATATATGTGTGTGTGGTTATATATGTGTGTGTATGTGTGGTTATATATATGTGTGTGTGTGGTTATATATATGTGTGTGTGTGGATATATATATATGTGTGTGGTTTTATATATATATATATATGTGTGTGCGTGTGTGGTTATATATATGTGTGTGTGTGTGCGTGTGTGGTTATATATATATGTGTGTGTGTGTGTGTGTGGTTATATATATATTATATATATATGTGTGTGCGGTTATATATATATATGTGTGTGTGTGTGGTTATATATATGTGTGTGTGTGTGTGGTTATATATATGTGTGTGTGTGTGGTTATATATATGTGTGGTGTGTGTGTGTGGTTATATATATGTGTGGTGTGTGTGTGGTTATATATATGTGTGGTGTGTGTGTGTGTGTGTGTGGTTATATATATATGTGTGTGTGTGGTTATATATATATGTGTGTGTGTGGTTATATATATGTGTGTGTGTGGTTATATATATGTGTGTGTGTGGTTATATATGTGTGTGGTTATATATGTGTGTGTGTGTGTGGTTATATATGTGTGGTTATATATATATATATGTGTGTGTGGATATATATATGTGTGTGTGGATATATATATGTGTGTGTGGATATATATATATGTGTGTGTGGTTATATATATGTGTGTGTGTGTGGATATGTGTGTGTGTGTGGTTATATATGTGTGTGTGTGTGTGGTTATATATGTGTGTGTGTGGTTATATATATATATATGTGTGTGTGTGTGTGGTTATATATATGTGTGTGTGTGTGGTTATATATATGTGGTAAAATGTGTGTGTGTGTGGTTATATATATGTGTGTGTGTGTGGTTATATATATGTGTGTGTGTGGTTATATATATGTGTGTGTGTGTGTGTGTGTTATATATGTGTGTGTGTGTGTGTGGTTATATATATGTGTGTGTGTGTGTGGTTATATATATATGTGTGTGTGTGTGTGGTTATATATATATATATATATGTGTGTGTGTGGTTATATGTGTGTGTGTGGTTATGTGTGTGTGTGGTTATGTGTGTGTGTGGTTATATGTGTGTGTGTGGTTATATGTGTGTGTGTGGTTATATGTGTGTGTGTGGTTATATGTGTGTGTGTGGTTATATGTGTGTGTGTGGTTATATGTGTGTGTGTGGTTATATGAGTGTGTGTGTGTGGTTATATGAGTGTGTGTGTGTGGTTATATGAGTGTGTGTGTGTGGTTATATATGTGTGTGTGTGTGGTTATATATGTGTGTGTATGTGTGGTTATATATATGTGTGTGTGTGGTTATATATATATGTGTGTGTGGATATATATATATGTGTGTGGTTTTATATATATATATATATGTGTGTGCGTGTGTGGTTATATATATGTGTGTGTGTGTGTGTGTGTGTGTGTGGTTATATATATATGTGTGTGTGTGTGTGTGTAGTTATATATATATTATATATATATGTGTGTGCGGTTATATATATATATGTGTGTGTGTGTGTGGTTATATATATGTGTGTGTGTGTG
The DNA here is from genome assembly GCF_044704955.1 of Pristiophorus japonicus. Taxonomy (NCBI): domain Eukaryota; kingdom Metazoa; phylum Chordata; class Chondrichthyes; family Pristiophoridae; genus Pristiophorus; species Pristiophorus japonicus. Next base: position 109,956,620 of record NC_091994.1, read on the forward strand.
TGGTTATATATATGTGTGTGTGTGTGGTTATATATATGTGTGGTGTGTGTGTGTGGTTATATATATGTGTGTGTGTGTGTGTGTGTGTGTGTGGTTATATATATATGTGTGTGTGTGTGTGTGTAGTTATATATATATTATATATATATGTGTGTGCGGTTATATATATATATGTGTGTGTGTGTGGTTATATATATGTGTGTGTGTGTGTGGTTATATATATGTGTGTGTGTGTGGTTATATATATGTGTGGTGTGTGTGTGTGGTTATATATATGTGTGGTGTGTGTGTGGTTATATATATGTGTGGTGTGTGTGTGTGTGTGGTTATATATATATGTGTGTGTGTGGTTATATATATATGTGTGTGTGTGGTTATATATATATGTGTGTGTGTGGTTATATATATGTGTGTGTGTGGTTATATATATGTGTGTGTGTGGTTATATATGTGTGTGGTTATATATGTGTGTGTGTGTGTGGTTATATATGTGTGGTTATATATATATATATGTGTGTGTGGATATATATATGTGTGTGTGGATATATACATGTGTGTGTGGATATATATATATGTGTGTGTGGTTATATATATGTGTGTGTGTGTGGATATGTGTGTGTGTGTGGATATGTGTGTGTGTGTGGTTATATATGTGTGTGTGTGTGTGGTTATATATGTGTGTGTGTGGTTATATATATATATATGTGTGTGTGTGTGTGGTTATATATATGTGTGTGTGTGTGGTTATATATATGTGGTAAAATGTGTGTGTGTGTGGTTATATATATATGTGTGTGTGTGTGGTTATATATATATATATATATATATGTGTGTGTGTGTGTGTGTGGTTATATATATATATGTGTGTGTGGTTATATATATATATGTGTGTGTGGTTATATATATGTGTGTGTGTGGTTATAAATATATGTGTGTGTGTGGCTATATATATGTGTGTGTGTGTGGTTATAATATATATGTGTGTGTGTGTGGTTATAATATATATGTGTGTGTGTGTGGTTATAATATATATGTGTGTGTGTGTGGTTATATATATATGTGTGTGTGTGTGTGGTTGTGTGTGTGTGTGTGTGTGGTTGTGTGTGTGTGTGTGTGTGTGTGTGGTTATGTGTGTGTGTGGTTATATATATATATGTGTGTGTGTGTAGTTATATATGTGTGTGTGTGTGCGGTTATATATGTGTGTGTGTGTGCGGTTATATATGTGTGTGTGTGGTTATATATGTGTGGTTATATATGTGTGTGTGTGTGTGGTTATATATGTGTGTGTGTGTGGTTATATATATATGTGTGTGTGTGTGTGGTTATATATATATGTGTGTGGTTATATATATATATATATGTGTGTGTGTGTGTGGTTATATATATATGTGTGTGGTTGTGGTTATATATATGTGTGTGTGTGTGGTTATATATGTTTGTGTGTGTGTGGTTATATATGTTTGTGTGTGTGTGGTTATATATGTGTGTGTGTGTGGTTATATATGTGTGTGTGGTTATATATGTGTGGTTATATATATGTGTGTGTGTGTGTGGTTATATATATGTGTGTGTGTGTGGTTATTTATATATATGTGTGTGTGTGGTTATAATATATATATATATGTGTGTGTGTGTGTGGTTATGTGTGTGTGTGTGTGTGTGGTTATGTGTGTGTGTGGTTATATATGTGTTTTTGTGTGGTTATATATGTGTGTGTGTGTGTGGTTATATCTGTGTGTGTGTGGTAATATATATATATATGTGTGTGTGTGGTTATATATGTGTGTGTGTGTGTGTGTGTGTGTGTGGCTATATATATGTGTGTGTGTGTGTGTGTGGTTATAATATATGTGTGTGTGTGGTTATAATATGTGTGTGTGTGGTTATATATATATGTGTGTGTGTGTGTGTGTGGTTGTGTGTGTGTGTGTGGTTATGTGTGTGTGTGGTTATATATATATATATATGTGTGTGTGTAGTTATATGTGTGTGTGTGTGGTTATATATGTGTGTGTGTGTGGTTATATATGTGTGTGTGTGTGGTTATATATGTGTGTGTGTGTGGTTATATATGTGTGTGTGGTTATATATATGTGTGGTTATATATATATGTTTGTGTGTGTGTGGTTATATATATATGTGTGTGTGTGTGGTTATTTATATATATGTGTGTGTGTGGTTATAATATATATATATATGTGTGTGTGTGTGGTTATGTGTGTGTGTGTGTGTGTGTGTGGTTATATATGTGTGTGTGTGTGGTTATATATGTGTGTGTGTGTGTGGTTATATATATATATATATGTGTGTGTGTGTGTGTGTGTGTGTGTGTGTGTGTGTGTGTGTGGTATATATATATGTGTGTGTGTGGTTATATATATATGTGTGTGTGTGTGGTTATATATATATATATATGTGTGTGTGTGGTTATATATATATATATATGTGTGTGTGTGTGTGTGTGGTTGTGTGTGTGTGTGTGTGTGTGGTTATATATATGTGTGTGTGTGTGGTTATATATATATGTGTGTGTGTGTGTGTGTGTGGTTATATATATGTGTGTGTGTGTGTGTGTGGTTATATATATATGTGTGTGTGTGTGGTTATATATATATGTGTGTGTGTGGTTATATATATATGTGTGTGTGTGTGTGTGTTATATATATATATATGTGTGTGTGTGTGGTTATATATATATGTGTGTGTGTGTGTGGATATATATATATGTGTGTGTGGTTACCTATAT